>NW_027671761.1:0-30352 GCF_964165515.1 Mesoplodon bidens
GGACCATCCCTCACTATGCAGGTGAAAGGGCCGGCAACTAATCTGTTCTCTATGGCTAGCGTTCCACAGCTTTGAAACAGCCCCAGGAGCACGGTTCTTGGGCCGGCTTTCTTTCCATGCGGGTCTGCCACGTTGAGGACACCTAAGCTGCCCTGAAAGAAACCACCGGGGCTCCAATCCACTTTGGGGTCTCCTGCTCGACGTCTCTCTAAGTGAGGCAGAAAGTAGACTTTAGGTCCAGCCCGAAATAAAGTAGAGATTGACCGTGAGCCTTGCTAGGCATTTGGAACATGCAAAGTCACCTAGGCCTCCTGAGGGCATTTAGAGGATTATGCCATTCAGCACACCCAGAATACACTGCATCCCAAAGGTTCATCGCAGAAGGCCGAATTGTGTTCCAAGGGCCTCCTTTGGCTTGTCAGAGAAGAGAGGTATATGTGCTGGGTGATCCGGTGTGTAATTGAGAAGCCTGGAAAACGGCAGTATTTTCCCCCATTTAAGAGGTACATAGTGGCAGCCTCAAGGTTGACTGAAAGATAGTGCTGTTACCCGTCTTCTAGTCACTGCTAGGAATGCCTCAGGGAAGAAAGTGAGTTTTCTCCTATGAATCCTGGTGGTCGCCTGTGCCTTGCTAGGAGTTCACCCCACCGCTTGCCCTAGCTAAACTGCGAAGTAAACGTGACCCCCAGGCCTCAAGGTAAGCACGAGCGTTTCCTATCAGCAAAGTTTGCTGTGCAGCCATCTCCATGAACCCTGACTCAATAGAGTGCTTTAAATCCTCTACGGCTCTCCGGAGGCCTCAGAGAGACGCGTATGAATTCCCTTCTGAGGGAGAGCGTGGGTGCCGTGAGTCCCCTTTTTGTTTTCCGAGCAACACAGCGCAGAACAGGCTGTTGGGGTTAACCCTTTCTATGCAGAGGGAAGGGCAATGAACTGATCCTCGCTTGCATAGCTTGATTTCTACCGCTGTAAATCAGCCCCAGGACAACGTTTTAGCCAGTATTACATTCAACGTGGCTCTCCCTCTGTGGAGGCCCTCTGAACTGCACTGAAAGAATCCCTGAGCCTACAGTGCCCCCTGGCAACTCTTACCTGTCATCTCTCTATTGTGACGCAAGGTCCACTGTAGGTCCAGCCTGACAGAAAGAACAGAAAAACCGGTCAACTTGTGAGACTTTTGGACGATCCAAAGTCACCTAGGCCTGACTAAGTCATTAAGCAGCTAATGCTATGCACGGCATGCAAATTCCCCGCCTGCAACGAAGTGTGATCACAGAAAGGCCCCGTGTGGCCGAAAGTCTCCATTAGACAGTCAGAGAGTGCTGGTAAAGGCGCTGTGGGGTCAATTTGGAAACTGGAGCCTGTGGGAGAAGCCCGACTCTCCCCCTTTGGAAAGCAACTTCGATGCAGCTTCCAAGCTGCCTGAACACCACACCACCAGGACACTGTTCACTCCACAGATGCCTCTGAGGAGCAGTGAGCTTTTGCAAAAGAAACCGAACGCTTGCCCTTCCTTCCTGGGAGCTCATCCCAGAGCATACTGTAGCTAAAGTGCCAACTAAATGTGACCTCTAGTCTCGAGGTAAGGTGCACATTTTCCCTTTACCAGAGGCAGGGGTGCACCAGTTTCCAGAAGGCTTAGTCAATGGACGGCTTTAGCTTTTGTATGCCTCACAGCGCTCAAGCCTCTCACGGGGGCATTTCTTTCCAGGGAATTGCACCGTGTACCAGAAGCCTTCTGAGCACAATCAAGGAATACACGGCTGTGGGACCAACACTCACTATACAGGTGAAAGGGCCGGCAACTAATCTGTTCTCTATGGCTAGCGTTCCACAGCTTTGAAACAGCCCCAGGAGCACGGTTCTTGGGCCGGCTTTCTTTCCATGCGGGTCTGCCACGTTGAGGACACCTAAGCTGCCCTGAAAGAAACCACCGGGGCTCCAATCCACTTTGGAGTCTCCTGCTCGACGTCTCTCTAAGTGAGGCAGAAAGTAGACTTTAGGTCCAGCCCGAAATAAAGTAGAGATTGACCGTGAGCCTTGCTAGGCATTTGGAACATGCAAAGTCACCTAGGCCTCCTGAGGGCATTTAGAGGATTGTGCCATTCAGCACACGCAGAATACACTGCATCCCAAAGGTTCATCGCAGAAGGCCGAATTGTGTTCCAAGGGCCTCCTCTGTCTTGTCAGAGAAGAGAGGTATATGTGCTGGGTGATCCGGTGTATAATTGAGAAGCCTGGAAAAAGGCAGTATTTTCCCCCATTTGAAAGGTACCTAGTGGCAGCCTCAAGGCTTACTGAAAGATAGTGCTGTTACCCGTCTTCTAGTCACTGCTAGGAATGCCTCAGGGAAGAAAGTGAGTTTTCTCCTACGAATCCAGGTGGTCGCCAGTGCCTTGCTAGGAGCTCATCCCACGGCTTGCCCTAGCTAAAGTGCGAAGTAAATGTGACCCCCAGGCCTCAAGGTAAGCACGAGCGTTTCCTATCAGCAAAGTTTGCTGTGCAGCCATCTCCATGAACCCTGACTCGATAGAGTGCTTTAACTCCTCTACGGCTCTCCAGAGGCCTCAGAGAGTCGCGTATGAATTCCCTTCTGAGGGTGAGCGTGGGTGCCGTGAGTCCCCTTTTGTTTTCCGAGCAACACAGCGCAGAACAGGCTGTTGGGGTCAACCCTTTCTTTGCAGAGGGAAGGGCAATGAACTGATCCTCGTTTGCATAGCTTGATTTCTACCGCTGTAAAGCAGCCCCAGGACAACGTTTTTGCCAGTATTACATTCAACGTGGCTCTCCCTCTGTGGAGGCCCTCTGAACTGCACTGAAAGAATCCCTGAGCCTACAGAGCCCCCTGGCAACTCTTACCTGTCATCTCTCTATTGTGACGCAAGGTCCACTGTAGGTCCAGCCTGACAGAAAGAACAGAAAAAACGGTCAACTTGTGAGACTTTTGGACGATCCAAAGTCACCTAGGCCTGACTAAGTCATTAAGCAGGTAATGCTATGCACGGCATGCAAAAGTCCCCGCCTGCAACGAAGTGTGATCATAGAAAGGCCCCGTGTGGCCCAAAGTCTCCAGTAGAGAGTCAGTGAGTGCTGGTAAAGGCGCTGTGGGGTCAAGTTGGAAACCGGAGCATGTGAGAGAAGCCCGACTCTCCCCGTTTGGAAAGCAACTTCGATGCAGCTTCCAATCTGCCTGAACACCACACCACCAGGACACTGTTCACTCCACAGATGCCTCTGAGGAGCAGTGAGCTTTTGCAAAAGAAACCGAACGCTTGTGCTTCCTTCCTTGGAGCTCAGCCCAGAGCATACTGTAGCTAAAGTGCCAACTAAATGTGACCTCTAGTCTCGAGGTAAGGTGCACATTTTCCCTTTACCAGAGGCAGGGGTGCACCAGTTTCCAGGAAGGCTTAGTCAATGGACGGCTTTAGCTTTAGTGTGCCTCACAGCGCTCAAGCCTCTCACGGGGGCATTTCTTTCCAAGGAAGTGCACCGTGTACCAGAAGCCTTCTGAGCACAATCAAGGGATACACGGCTCTGGGACCATCCCTCACTATGCAGGTGAAAGGGCCGGCAACTAATCTGTTCTCTATGGCTAGCGTTCCACAGCTTTGAAACAGCCCCAGGAGCACGGTTCTTGGGCCGGCTTTCTTTCCATGCGGGTCTGCCACGTTGAGGACACCTAAGCTGCCCTGAAAGAAACCACCGGGGCTCCAATCCACTTTGGGGTCTCCTGCTCGACGTCTCTCTAAGTGAGGCAGAAAGTAGACTTTAGGTCCAGCCCGAAATAAAGTAGAGATTGACCGTGAGCCTTGCTAGGCATTTGGAACATGCAAAGTCACCTAGGCCTCCTGAGGGCATTTAGAGGATTATGCCATTCAGCACATGCAGAACACACTGCATCCCAAAGGTTCATCGCAGAAGGCCGAATTGTGTTCCAAGGGCCTCCTTTGGCTTGTCAGAGAAGAGAGGTATATGTGCTGGGTGATCCGGTGTGTAATTGAGAAGCCTGGAAAACGGCAGTATTTTCCCCCATTTGAGAGGTACATAGTGGCAGCCTCAAGGTTGACTGAAAGATAGTGCTGTTACCCGTCTTCTAGTCACTGCTAGGAATTCCTCAGGGAAGAAAGTGAGTTTTCTCCTATGAATCCTGGTGGTCGCCTGTGCCTTGCTAGGAGTTCACCCCACCGCTTGCCCTAGCTAAACTGCGAAGTAAACGTGACCCCCAGGCCTCAAGGTAAGCACGAGCGTTTCCTATCAGCAAAGTTTGCTGTGCAGCCATCTCCATGAACCCTGACTCAATAGAGTGCTTTAAATCCTCTACGGCTCTCCGGAGGCCTCAGAGAGACGCGTATGAATTCCCTTCTGAGGGAGAGCGTGGGTGCCGTGAGTCCCCTTTTTGTTTTCCGAGCAACACAGCGCAGAACAGGCTGTTGGGGTTAACCCTTTCTATGCAGAGGGAAGGGCAATGAACTGATCCTCGCTTGCATAGCTTGATTTCTACCGCTGTAAAGCAGCCCCAGGACAACGTTTTTGCCAGTATTACATTCAACGTGGCTCTCCCTCTGTGGAGGCCCTCTGAACTGCACTGAAAGAATCCCTGAGCCTACAGTGCCCCCTGGCAACTCTTACCTGTCATCTCTCTATTGTGACGCAAGGTCCACTGTAGGTCCAGCCTGACAGAAAGAACAGAAAAACCGGTCAACTTGTGAGACTTTTGGACGATCCAAAGTCACCTAGGCCTGACTAAGTCATTAAGCAGCTAATGCTATGCACGGCATGCAAATTCCCCGCCTGCAACGAAGTGTGATCACAGAAAGGCCCCGTGTGGCCGAAAGTCTCCATTAGACAGTCAGAGAGTGCTGGTAAAGGCGCTGTGGGGTCAATTTGGAAACTGGAGCCTGTGGGAGAAGCCCGACTCTCCCCCTTTGGAAAGCAACTTCGATGCAGCTTCCAAGCTGCCTGAACACCACACCACCAGGACACTGTTCACTCCACAGATGCCTCTGAGGAGCAGTGAGCTTTTGCAAAAGAAACCGAACGCTTGCCCTTCCTTCCTGGGAGCTCATCCCAGAGCATACTGTAGCTAAAGTGCCAACTAAATGTGACCTCTAGTCTCGAGGTAAGGTGCACATTTTCCCTTTACCAGAGGCAGGGGTGCACCAGTTTCCAGAAGGCTTAGTCAATGGACGGCTTTAGCTTTTGTATGCCTCACAGCGCTCAAGCCTCTCACGGGGGCATTTCTTTCCAGGGAATTGCACCGTGTACCAGAAGCCTTCTGAGCACAATCAAGGAATACACGGCTGTGGGACCAACACTCACTATACAGGTGAAAGGGCCGGCAACTAATCTGTTCTCTATGGCTAGCGTTCCACAGCTTTGAAACAGCCCCAGGAGCACGGTTCTTGGGCCGGCTTTCTTTCCATGCGGGTCTGCCACGTTGAGGACACCTAAGCTGCCCTGAAAGAAACCACCGGGGCTCCAATCCACTTTGGAGTCTCCTGCTCGACGTCTCTCTAAGTGAGGCAGAAAGTAGACTTTAGGTCCAGCCCGAAATAAAGTAGAAATTGACCGTGAGCCTTGCTAGGCATTTGGAACATGCAAAGTCACCTAGGCCTCCTGAGGGCATTTAGAGGATTGTGCCATTCAGCACACGCAGAATACACTGCATCCCAAAGGTTCATCGCAGAAGGCCGAATTGTGTTCCAAGGGCCTCCTCTGTCTTGTCAGAGAAGAGAGGTATATGTGCTGGGTGATCCGGTGTATAATTGAGAAGCCTGGAAAAAGGCAGTATTTTCCCCCATTTGAAAGGTACCTAGTGGCAGCCTCAAGGCTTACTGAAAGATAGTGCTGTTACCCGTCTTCTAGTCACTGCTAGGAATGCCTCAGGGAAGAAAGTGAGTTTTCTCCTACGAATCCAGGTGGTCGCCAGTGCCTTGCTAGGAGCTCATCCCACGGCTTGCCCTAGCTAAAGTGCGAAGTAAATGTGACCCCCAGGCCTCAAGGTAAGCACGAGCGTTTCCTATCAGCAAAGTTTGCTGTGCAGCCATCTCCATGAACCCTGACTCGATAGAGTGCTTTAACTCCTCTACGGCTCTCCAGAGGCCTCAGAGAGTCGCGTATGAATTCCCTTCTGAGGGTGAGCGTGGGTGCCGTGAGTCCCCTTTTGTTTTCCGAGCAACACAGCGCAGAACAGGCTGTTGGGGTCAACCCTTTCTTTGCAGAGGGAAGGGCAATGAACTGATCCTCGTTTGCATAGCTTGATTTCTACCGCTGTAAAGCAGCCCCAGGACAACGTTTTTGCCAGTATTACATTCAACGTGGCTCTCCCTCTGTGGAGGCCCTCTGAACTGCACTGAAAGAATCCCTGAGCCTACAGAGCCCCCTGGCAACTCTTACCTGTCATCTCTCTATTGTGACGCAAGGTCCACTGTAGGTCCAGCCTGACAGAAAGAACAGAAAAAACGGTCAACTTGTGAGACTTTTGGACGATCCAAAGTCACCTAGGCCTGACTAAGTCATTAAGCAGGTAATGCTATGCACGGCATGCAAAAGTCCCCGCCTGCAACGAAGTGTGATCATAGAAAGGCCCCGTGTGGCCCAAAGTCTCCAGTAGAGAGTCAGTGAGTGCTGGTAAAGGCGCTGTGGGGTCAAGTTGGAAACCGGAGCATGTGAGAGAAGCCCGACTCTCCCCGTTTGGAAAGCAACTTCGATGCAGCTTCCAATCTGCCTGAACACCACACCACCAGGACACTGTTCACTCCACAGATGCCTCTGAGGAGCAGTGAGCTTTTGCAAAAGAAACCGAACGCTTGTGCTTCCTTCCTTGGAGCTCAGCCCAGAGCATACTGTAGCTAAAGTGCCAACTAAATGTGACCTCTAGTCTCGAGGTAAGGTGCACATTTTCCCTTTACCAGAGGCAGGGGTGCACCAGTTTCCAGGAAGGCTTAGTCAATGGACGGCTTTAGCTTTAGTGTGCCTCACAGCGCTCAAGCCTCTCACGGGGGCATTTCTTTCCAAGGAAGTGCACCGTGTACCAGAAGCCTTCTGAGCACAATCAAGGGATACACGGCTCTGGGACCATCCCTCACTATGCAGGTGAAAGGGCCGGCAACTAATCTGTTCTCTATGGCTAGCGTTCCACAGCTTTGAAACAGCCCCAGGAGCACGGTTCTTGGGCCGGCTTTCTTTCCATGCGGGTCTGCCACGTTGAGGACACCTAAGCTGCCCTGAAAGAAACCACCGGGGCTCCAATCCACTTTGGGGTCTCCTGCTCGACGTCTCTCTAAGTGAGGCAGAAAGTAGACTTTAGGTCCAGCCCGAAATAAAGTAGAGATTGACCGTGAGCCTTGCTAGGCATTTGGAACATGCAAAGTCACCTAGGCCTCCTGAGGGCATTTAGAGGATTATGCCATTCAGCACATGCAGAACACACTGCATCCCAAAGGTTCATCGCAGAAGGCCGAATTGTGTTCCAAGGGCCTCCTTTGGCTTGTCAGAGAAGAGAGGTATATGTGCTGGGTGATCCGGTGTGTAATTGAGAAGCCTGGAAAACGGCAGTATTTTCCCCCATTTGAGAGGTACATAGTGGCAGCCTCAAGGTTGACTGAAAGATAGTGCTGTTACCCGTCTTCTAGTCACTGCTAGGAATTCCTCAGGGAAGAAAGTGAGTTTTCTCCTATGAATCCTGGTGGTCGCCTGTGCCTTGCTAGGAGTTCACCCCACCGCTTGCCCTAGCTAAACTGCGAAGTAAACGTGACCCCCAGGCCTCAAGGTAAGCACGAGCGTTTCCTATCAGCAAAGTTTGCTGTGCAGCCATCTCCATGAACCCTGACTCAATAGAGTGCTTTAAATCCTCTACGGCTCTCCGGAGGCCTCAGAGAGACGCGTATGAATTCCCTTCTGAGGGAGAGCGTGGGTGCCGTGAGTCCCCTTTTTGTTTTCCGAGCAACACAGCGCAGAACAGGCTGTTGGGGTTAACCCTTTCTATGCAGAGGGAAGGGCAATGAACTGATCCTCGCTTGCATAGCTTGATTTCTACCGCTGTAAAGCAGCCCCAGGACAACGTTTTTGCCAGTATTACATTCAACGTGGCTCTCCCTCTGTGGAGGCCCTCTGAACTGCACTGAAAGAATCCCTGAGCCTACAGTGCCCCCTGGCAACTCTTACCTGTCATCTCTCTATTGTGACGCAAGGTCCACTGTAGGTCCAGCCTGACAGAAAGAACAGAAAAACCGGTCAACTTGTGAGACTTTTGGACGATCCAAAGTCACCTAGGCCTGACTAAGTCATTAAGCAGCTAATGCTATGCACGGCATGCAAATTCCCCGCCTGCAACGAAGTGTGATCACAGAAAGGCCCCGTGTGGCCGAAAGTCTCCATTAGACAGTCAGAGAGTGCTGGTAAAGGCGCTGTGGGGTCAATTTGGAAACTGGAGCCTGTGGGAGAAGCCCGACTCTCCCCCTTTGGAAAGCAACTTCGATGCAGCTTCCAAGCTGCCTGAACACCACACCACCAGGACACTGTTCACTCCACAGATGCCTCTGAGGAGCAGTGAGCTTTTGCAAAAGAAACCGAACGCTTGCCCTTCCTTCCTGGGAGCTCATCCCAGAGCATACTGTAGCTAAAGTGCCAACTAAATGTGACCTCTAGTCTCGAGGTAAGGTGCACATTTTCCCTTTACCAGAGGCAGGGGTGCACCAGTTTCCAGAAGGCTTAGTCAATGGACGGCTTTAGCTTTTGTATGCCTCACAGCGCTCAAGCCTCTCACGGGGGCATTTCTTTCCAGGGAATTGCACCGTGTACCAGAAGCCTTCTGAGCACAATCAAGGAATACACGGCTGTGGGACCAACACTCACTATACAGGTGAAAGGGCCGGCAACTAATCTGTTCTCTATGGCTAGCGTTCCACAGCTTTGAAACAGCCCCAGGAGCACGGTTCTTGGGCCGGCTTTCTTTCCATGCGGGTCTGCCACGTTGAGGACACCTAAGCTGCCCTGAAAGAAACCACCGGGGCTCCAATCCACTTTGGAGTCTCCTGCTCGACGTCTCTCTAAGTGAGGCAGAAAGTAGACTTTAGGTCCAGCCCGAAATAAAGTAGAGATTGACCGTGAGCCTTGCTAGGCATTTGGAACATGCAAAGTCACCTAGGCCTCCTGAGGGCATTTAGAGGATTGTGCCATTCAGCACACGCAGAATACACTGCATCCCAAAGGTTCATCGCAGAAGGCCGAATTGTGTTCCAAGGGCCTCCTCTGTCTTGTCAGAGAAGAGAGGTATATGTGCTGGGTGATCCGGTGTATAATTGAGAAGCCTGGAAAAAGGCAGTATTTTCCCCCATTTGAAAGGTACCTAGTGGCAGCCTCAAGGCTTACTGAAAGATAGTGCTGTTACCCGTCTTCTAGTCACTGCTAGGAATGCCTCAGGGAAGAAAGTGAGTTTTCTCCTACGAATCCAGGTGGTCGCCAGTGCCTTGCTAGGAGCTCATCCCACGGCTTGCCCTAGCTAAAGTGCGAAGTAAATGTGACCCCCAGGCCTCAAGGTAAGCACGAGCGTTTCCTATCAGCAAAGTTTGCTGTGCAGCCATCTCCATGAACCCTGACTCGATAGAGTGCTTTAACTCCTCTACGGCTCTCCAGAGGCCTCAGAGAGTCGCGTATGAATTCCCTTCTGAGGGTGAGCGTGGGTGCCGTGAGTCCCCTTTTGTTTTCCGAGCAACACAGCGCAGAACAGGCTGTTGGGGTCAACCCTTTCTTTGCAGAGGGAAGGGCAATGAACTGATCCTCGTTTGCATAGCTTGATTTCTACCGCTGTAAAGCAGCCCCAGGACAACGTTTTTGCCAGTATTACATTCAACGTGGCTCTCCCTCTGTGGAGGCCCTCTGAACTGCACTGAAAGAATCCCTGAGCCTACAGAGCCCCCTGGCAACTCTTACCTGTCATCTCTCTATTGTGACGCAAGGTCCACTGTAGGTCCAGCCTGACAGAAAGAACAGAAAAAACGGTCAACTTGTGAGACTTTTGGACGATCCAAAGTCACCTAGGCCTGACTAAGTCATTAAGCAGGTAATGCTATGCACGGCATGCAAAAGTCCCCGCCTGCAACGAAGTGTGATCATAGAAAGGCCCCGTGTGGCCCAAAGTCTCCAGTAGAGAGTCAGTGAGTGCTGGTAAAGGCGCTGTGGGGTCAAGTTGGAAACCGGAGCATGTGAGAGAAGCCCGACTCTCCCCGTTTGGAAAGCAACTTCGATGCAGCTTCCAATCTGCCTGAACACCACACCACCAGGACACTGTTCACTCCACAGATGCCTCTGAGGAGCAGTGAGCTTTTGCAAAAGAAACCGAACGCTTGTGCTTCCTTCCTTGGAGCTCAGCCCAGAGCATACTGTAGCTAAAGTGCCAACTAAATGTGACCTCTAGTCTCGAGGTAAGGTGCACATTTTCCCTTTACCAGAGGCAGGGGTGCACCAGTTTCCAGGAAGGCTTAGTCAATGGACGGCTTTAGCTTTAGTGTGCCTCACAGCGCTCAAGCCTCTCACGGGGGCATTTCTTTCCAAGGAAGTGCACCGTGTACCAGAAGCCTTCTGAGCACAATCAAGGGATACACGGCTCTGGGACCATCCCTCACTATGCAGGTGAAAGGGCCGGCAACTAATCTGTTCTCTATGGCTAGCGTTCCACAGCTTTGAAACAGCCCCAGGAGCACGGTTCTTGGGCCGGCTTTCTTTCCATGCGGGTCTGCCACGTTGAGGACACCTAAGCTGCCCTGAAAGAAACCACCGGGGCTCCAATCCACTTTGGGGTCTCCTGCTCGACGTCTCTCTAAGTGAGGCAGAAAGTAGACTTTAGGTCCAGCCCGAAATAAAGTAGAGATTGACCGTGAGCCTTGCTAGGCATTTGGAACATGCAAAGTCACCTAGGCCTCCTGAGGGCATTTAGAGGATTATGCCATTCAGCACACCCAGAATACACTGCATCCCAAAGGTTCATCGCAGAAGGCCGAATTGTGTTCCAAGGGCCTCCTTTGGCTTGTCAGAGAAGAGAGGTATATGTGCTGGGTGATCCGGTGTGTAATTGAGAAGCCTGGAAAACGGCAGTATTTTCCCCCATTTAAGAGGTACATAGTGGCAGCCTCAAGGTTGACTGAAAGATAGTGCTGTTACCCGTCTTCTAGTCACTGCTAGGAATGCCTCAGGGAAGAAAGTGAGTTTTCTCCTATGAATCCTGGTGGTCGCCTGTGCCTTGCTAGGAGTTCACCCCACCGCTTGCCCTAGCTAAACTGCGAAGTAAACGTGACCCCCAGGCCTCAAGGTAAGCACGAGCGTTTCCTATCAGCAAAGTTTGCTGTGCAGCCATCTCCATGAACCCTGACTCAATAGAGTGCTTTAAATCCTCTACGGCTCTCCGGAGGCCTCAGAGAGACGCGTATGAATTCCCTTCTGAGGGAGAGCGTGGGTGCCGTGAGTCCCCTTTTTGTTTTCCGAGCAACACAGCGCAGAACAGGCTGTTGGGGTTAACCCTTTCTATGCAGAGGGAAGGGCAATGAACTGATCCTCGCTTGCATAGCTTGATTTCTACCGCTGTAAATCAGCCCCAGGACAACGTTTTAGCCAGTATTACATTCAACGTGCCTCTCCCTCTGTGGAGGCCCTCTGAACTGCACTGAAAGAATCCCTGAGCCTACAGTGCCCCCTGGCAACTCTTACCTGTCATCTCTCTATTGTGACGCAAGGTCCACTGTAGGTCCAGCCTGACAGAAAGAACAGAAAAACCGGTCAACTTGTGAGACTTTTGGACGATCCAAAGTCACCTAGGCCTGACTAAGTCATTAAGCAGCTAATGCTATGCACGGCATGCAAAAGTCCCCGCCTGCAACGAAGTGTGATCACAGAAAGGCCCCGTGTGGCCGAAAGTCTCCATTAGACAGTCAGAGAGTGCTGGTAAAGGCGCTGTGGGGTCAAGTTGGAAACTGGAGCCTGTGGGAGAAGCTCGACTCTCCCCCTTTGGAAAGCAACTTCGATGCAGCTTCCAAGCTGCCTGAACACCACACCACCAGGACACTGTTCACTCCACAGATGCCTCTGAGGAGCAGTGAGCTTTTGCAAAAGAAACCGAACGCTTGCCCTTCCTTCCTGGGAGCTCATCCCAGAGCATACTGTAGCTAAAGTGCCAACTAAATGTGACCTCTAGTCTCGAGGTAAGGTGCACATTTTCCCTTTACCAGAGGCAGGGGTGCACCAGTTTCCAGAAGGCTTAGTCAATGGACGGCTTTAGCTTTTGTATGCCTCACAGCGCTCAAGCCTCTCACGGGGGCATTTCTTTCCAGGGAATTGCACCGTGTACCAGAAGCCTTCTGAGCACAATCAAGGAATACACGGCTGTGGGACCAACACTCACTATACAGGTGAAAGGGCCGGCAACTAATCTGTTCTCTATGGCTAGCGTTCCACAGCTTTGAAACAGCCCCAGGAGCACGGTTCTTGGGCCGGCTTTCTTTCCATGCGGGTATGCCACGTTGAGGACACCTAAGCTGCCCTGAAAGAAACCACCGGGGCTCCAATCCACTTTGGAGTCTCCTGCTCGACGTCTCTCTAAGTGAGGCAGAAAGTAGACTTTAGGTCCAGCCCGAAATAAAGTAGAGATTGACCGTGAGCCTTGCTAGGCATTTGGAACATGCAAAGTCACCTAGGCCTCCTGAGGGCATTTAGAGGATTATGCCATTCAGCACACGCAGAATACACTGCATCCCAAAGGTTCATCGCAGAACGCCGAATTGTGTTCCAAGGGCCTCCTCTGTCTTGTCAGAGAAGAGAGGTATATGTGCTGGGTGATCCGGTGTATAATTGAGAAGCCTGGAAAAAGGCAGTATTTTCCCCCATTTGAAAGGTACCTAGTGGCAGCCTCAAGGCTGACTGAAAGATAGTGCTGTTACCCGTCTTCTAGTCACTGCTAGGAATGCCTCAGGGAAGAAAGTGAGTTTTCTCCTACGAATCCAGGTGGTCGCCAGTGCCTTGCTAGGAGCTCATCCCACGGCTTGCCCTAGCTAAAGTGCGAAGTAAATGTGACCCCCAGGCCTCAAGGTAAGCACGAGCGTTTCCTATCAGCAAAGTTTGCTGTGCAGCCATCTCCATGAACCCTGACTCGATAGAGTGCTTTAACTCCTCTACGGCTCTCCAGAGGCCTCAGAGAGTCGCGTATGAATTCCCTTCTGAGGGTGAGCGTGGGTGCCGTGAGTCCCCTTTTGTTTTCCGAGCAACACAGCGCAGAACAGGCTGTTGGGGTCAACCCTTTCTTTGCAGAGGGAAGGGCAATGAACTGATCCTCATTTGCATAGCTTGATTTCTACCGCTGTAAAGCAGCCCCAGGACAACGTTTTTGCCAGTATTACATTCAACGTGGCTCTCCCTCTGTGGAGGCCCTCTGAACTGCACTGAAAGAATCCCTGAGCCTACAGAGCCCCCTGGCAACTCTTACCTGTCATCTCTCTATTGTGACGCAAGGTCCACTGTAGGTCCAGCCTGACAGAAAGAACAGAAAAACCGGTCAACTTGTGAGACTTTTGGACGATCCAAAGTCACCTAGGCCTGACTAAGTCATTAAGCAGGTAATGCTATGCACGGCATGCAAAAGTCCCCGCCTGCAACGAAGTGTGATCATAGAAAGGCCCCGTGTGGCCCAAAGTCTCCAGTAGAGAGTCAGTGAGTGCTGGTAAAGGCGCTGTGGGGTCAAGTTGGAAACCGAAGCATGTGAGAGAAGCCCGACTCTCCCCGTTTGGAAAGCAACTTCGATGCAGCTTCCAATCTGCCTGAACACCACACAACCAGGACACTGTTCACTCCACAGATGCCTCTGAGGAGCAGTGAGCTTTTGCCAAAGAAACCAAACGCTTGTGCTTCCTTCCTGGGAGCTCAGCCCAGAGCATACTGTAGCTAAAGTGCCAACTAAATGTGACCTCTAGTCTCGAGGTAAGGTGCACATTTTCCCTTTACCAGAGGCAGGGGTGCACCAGTTTCCAGGAAGGCTTAGTCAATGGACGGCTTTAGCTTTAGTGTGCCTCACAGCGCTCAAGCCTCTCACGGGGGCATTTCTTTCCAAGGAAGTGCACCGTGTACCAGAAGCCTTCTGAGCACAATCAAGGGATACACGGCTCTGGGACCATCCCTCACTATGCAGGTGAAAGGGCCGGCAACTAATCTGTTCTCTATGGCTAGCGTTCCACAGCTTTGAAACAGCCCCAGGAGCACGGTTCTTGGGCCGGCTTTCTTTCCATGCGGGTCTGCACGTTGAGGACACCTAAGCTGCCCTGAAAGAAACCACCGGGGCTCCAATCCACTTTGGGGTCTCCTGCTCGACGTCTCTCTAAGTGAGGCAGAAAGTAGACTTTAGGTCCAGCCCGAAATAAAGTAGAGATTGACCGTGAGCCTTGCTAGGCATTTGGAACATGCAAAGTCACCTAGGCCTCCTGAGGGCATTTAGAGGATTATGCCATTCAGCACACGCAGAATACACTGCATCCCAAAGGTTCATCGCAGAAGGCCGAATTGTGTTCCAAGGGCCTCCTTTGGCTTGTCAGAGAAGAGAGGTATATGTGCTGGGTGATCCGGTGTGTAATTGAGAAGCCTGGAAAACGGCAGTATTTTCCCCCATTTGAGAGGTACATAGTGGGAGCCTCAAGGCTGACTGAAAGATAGTGCTGTTACCCGTCTTCTAGTCACTGCTAGGAATGCCTCAGGGAAGAAAGTGAGTTTTCTCCTATGAATCCAGGTGGTCGCCTGTGCCTTGCTAGGAGTTCACCCCACGGCTTCCCCTAGCTAAACTGCGAAGTAAACGTGACCCCCAGGCCTCAAGGTAAGCACGAGCGTTTCCTATCAGCAAAGTTTGCTGTGCAGCCATCTCCATGAACCCTGACTCGATAGAGTGCTTTAAATCCTCTACGGCTCTCCGGAGGCCTCAGAGAGACGCGTATGAATTCCCTTCTGAGGGAGAGCGTGGGTGCCGTGAGTCCCCTTTTTGTTTTCCGAGCAACACAGCGCAGAACAGGCTGTTGGGGTCAACCCTTTCTATGCAGAGGGAAGGGCAATGAACTGATCCTCGCTTGCATAGCTTGATTTCTACCGCTGTAAAGCAGCCCCTGGACAACGTTTTAGCCAGTATTACATTCAACGTGGCTCTCTCTCTGTGGAGGCCCTCTGAACTGCACTGAAAGAATCCCTGAGCCTACAGAGCCCCCTGGCAACTCTTACCTGTCATCTCTCTATTGTGACGCAAGGTCCACTGTAGGTCCAGCCTGACAGAAAGAACAGAAAAACCGGTCAACTTGTCAGACTTTTGGACGATCCAAAGTCACCTAGGCCTGACTAAGTCATTAAGCAGCTAATGCTATGCACGGCATGCAAAAGTCCCCGCCTGCAACGAAGTGTGATCACAGAAAGGCCCCATGTGGCCGAAAGTCTCCATTAGACAGTCAGAGAGTGCTGGTAAAGGCGCTGTGGGGTCAAGTTGGAAACTGGAGCATGTGGGAGAAGCCCGACTCTCCCCCTTTGGAAAGCAACTTCGATGCAGCTTCCAAGCTGCCTGAACACCACACCACCAGGACACTGTTCATTCCACAGATGCCTCTGAGGAGCAGTGAGCTTTTGCAAAAGAAACCGAACGCTTGCGCTTCCTTCCTGGGAGCTCAGCCCAGAGCATACTGTAGCTAAAGTGCCAGCTAAATGTGACCTCTAGTCTCGAGGTAAGGTGCACATTTTCCCTTTACCAGAGGCAGGGGTGCACCAGTTTCCAAAAGGCTTAGTCAATGGACGGCTTTAGCTTTTGTATGCCTCACAGCGCTCAAGCCTCTCACGGGGGCATTTCTTTCCAGGGAATTGCACCGTGTACCAGAAGCCTTCTGAGCACAATCAAGGGATACACGGCTGTGGGACCAACACTCACTATACAGGTGAAAGGGCCGGCAACTAATCTGTTCTCTATGGCTAGCGTTCCACAGCTTTGAAACAGCCCCAGGAGCACGGTTTTTGGGCCGGCTTTCTTTCCATGCGGGTCTGCCACGTTGAGGACACCTAAGCTGCCCTGAAAGAAACCACCGGGGCTCCAATCCACTTTGGAGTCTCCTGCTCGACGTCTCTCTAAGTGAGGCAGAAAGTAGACTTTAGGTCCAGCCCGAAATAAAGTAGAGATTGACCGTGAGCCTTGCTAGGCATTTGGAACATGCAAAGTCACCTAGGCCTCCTGAGGGCATTTAGAGGATTATGCCATTCAGCACACGCAGAATACACTGCATCCCAAAGGTTCATCGCAGAAGGCCGAATTGTGTTCCAAGGGCCTCCTCTGTCTTGTCAGAGAAGAGAGGTATATGTGCTGGGTGATCCGGTGTATAATTGAGAAGCCTGGAAAAAGGCAGTATTTTCCCCCATTTGAAAGGTACATAGTGGCAGCCTTAAGGCTGACTGAAAGATAGTGCTGTTACCCGTCTTCTAGTCACTGCTAGGAATGCCTCAGGGAAGAAAGTGAGTTTTCTCCTACGAATCCAGGTTGTCACCAGTGCCTTGCTAGGAGCTCATCCCACGGCTTGCCCTAGCTAAAGTGCGAAGTAAACGTGACCCCCAGGCCTCAAGGTAAGCACGAGCGTTTCCTATCAGCAAAGTTTGCTGTGCAGCCATCTCCATGAACCCTGACTCGATAGAGTGCTTTAACTCCTCTACGGCTCTCCAGAGGCCTCAGAGAGTCGCGTATGAATTCCCTTCTGAGGGTGAGCGTGGGTGCCGTGAATCCCCTTTTGTTTTCCGAGCAACACAGCGCAGAACAGGCTGTTGGGGTCAACCCTTTCTTTGCAGAGGGACGGGCAATGAACTGATCCTCGCTTGCATAGCTTGATTTCTACCGCTGTAAAGCAGCCCCAGGACAACGTTTTAGCCAGTATTACATTCAACGTGGCTCTCTCTCTGTGGAGGCCCTCTGAACTGCACTGAAAGAATCCCTGAGCCTACAGTGCCCCCTGGCAACTCTTACCTGTCATCTCTCTATTGTGACGCAAGGTCCACTGTAGGTCCAGCCTGACAGAAAGAACAGAAAAACCGGTCAACTTGTCAGACTTTTGGACGATCCAAAGTCACCTAGGCCTGACTAAGTCATTAAGCAGCTAATGCTATGCACGGCATGCAAAAGTCCCCGCCTGCAACGAAGTGTGATCACAGAAAGGCCCCATGTGGCCGAAAGTCTCCATTAGACAGTCAGAGAGTGCTGGTAAAGGCGCTGTGGGGTCAAGTTGGAAACTGGAGCATGTGGGAGAAGCCCGACTCTCCCCCTTTGGAAAGCAACTTCGATGCAGCTTCCAAGCTGCCTGAACACCACACCACCAGGACACTGTTCACTCCACAGATGCCTCTGAGGAGCAGTGAGCTTTTGCAAAAGAAACCGAACGCTTGCGCTTCCTTCCTGGGAGCTCAGCCCAGAGCATACTGTAGCTAAAGTGCCAGCTAAATGTGACCTCTAGTCTCGAGGTAAGGTGCACATTTTCCCTTTACCAGAGGCAGGGGTGCACCAGTTTCCAAAAGGCTTAGTCAATGGACGGCTTTAGCTTTTGTATGCCTCACAGCGCTCAAGCCTCTCACGGGGGCATTTCTTTCCAGGGAATTGCACCGTGTACCAGAAGCCTTCTGAGCACAATCAAGGGATACACGGCTGTGGGACCAACACTCACTATACAGGTGAAAGGGCCGGCAACTAATCTGTTCTCTATGGCTAGCGTTCCACAGCTTTGAAACAGCCCCAGGAGCACGGTTCTTGGGCCGGCTTTCTTTCCATGCGGGTCTGCCACGTTGAGGACACCTAAGCTGCCCTGAAAGAAACCACCGGGGCTCCAATCCACTTTGGAGTCTCCTGCTCGACGTCTCTCTAAGTGAGGCAGAAAGTAGACTTTAGGTCCAGCCCGAAATAAAGTAGAGATTGACCGTGAGCCTTGCTAGGCATTTGGAACATGCAAAGTCACCTAGGCCTCCTGAGGGCATTTAGAGGATTATGCCATTCAGCACACGCAGAATACACTGCATCCCAAAGGTTCATCGCAGAAGGCCGAATTGTGTTCCAAGGGCCTCCTCTGTCTTGTCAGAGAAGAGAGGTATATGTGCTGGGTGATCCGGTGTATAATTGAGAAGCCTGGAAAAAGGCAGTATTTTCCCCCATTTGAAAGGTACATAGTGGCAGCCTTAAGGCTGACTGAAAGATAGTGCTGTTACCCGTCTTCTAGTCACTGCTAGGAATGCCTCAGGGAAGAAAGTGAGTTTTCTCCTACGAATCCAGGTTGTCGCCAGTGTCTTGCTAGGAGCTCATCCCACGGCTTGCCCTAGCTAAAGTGCGAAGTAAACGTGACCCCCAGGCCTCAAGGTAAGCACGAGCGTTTCCTATCAGCAAAGTTTGCTGTGCAGCCATCTCCATGAACCCTGACTCGATAGAGTGCTTTAACTCCTCTACGGCTCTCCAGAGGCCTCAGAGAGTCGCGTATGAATTCCCTTCTGAGGGTGAGCGTGGGTGCCGTGAATCCCCTTTTGTTTTCTGAGCAACACAGCGCAGAACAGGCTGTTGGGGTCAACCCTTTCTTTGCAGAGGGACGGGCAATGAACTGATCCTCGCTTGCATAGCTTGATTTCTACCGCTGTAAAGCAGCCCCAGGACAACGTTTTTGCCAGTATTACATTCAACGTGGCTCTCCCTCTGTGGAGGCCCTCTGAACTGCACTGAAAGAATCCCTGAGCCTACAGAGCCCCCTGGCAACTCTTACCTGTCATCTCTCTATTGTGACGCAAGGTCCACTGTAGGTCCAGCCTGACAGAAAGAACAGAAAAACCGGTCAACTTGTGAGACTTTTGGACGATCCAAAGTCACCTAGGCCTGACTAAGTCATTAAGCAGGTAATGCTATGCACGGCATGCAAAAGTCCCCGCCTGCAACGAAGTGTGATCATAGAAAGGCCCCGTGTGGCCGAAAGCTCCATTAGACATTCAGAGAATGCTGGTAAAGGCGCTGTGGGGTCAAGTTGGAAAGCAACTTCGATGCAGCTTCCAAGCTGCCTGAACACCACACCTCCAGGACACTGTTCACTCCACAGATGCCTCTGAGGAGCAGTGAGCTTTTGCAAAAGAAACCAAACGCTTGCCCTTCCTTCCTGGGAGCTCAGCCCAGAGCATACTGTAGCTAAAGTGCCAACTAAATGTGACCTCTAGTCTCGAGGTAAGGTGCACATTTTCCCTTTACCAGAGGCAGGGGTGCACCAGTTTCCAGGAAGGCTTAGTCAATGGACGGCTTTAGCTTTAGTGTGCCTCACAGTGCTCAAGCCTCTCACGGGGGCATTTCTTTCCAAGGAAGTGCACCGTGTACCAGAAGCCTTCTGAGCACAATCAAGGGATACACGGCTCTGGGACCATCCCTCACTATGCAGGTGAAAGGGCCGGCAACTAATCTGTTCTCTATGGCTAGCGTTCCACAGCTTTGAAACAGCCCCAGGAGCACGGTTCTTGGGCCGGCTTTCTTTCCATGCGGGTCTGCCACGTTGAGGACACCTAAGCTGCCCTGAAAGAAACCACCGGGGCTCCAATCCACTTTGGGGTCTCCTGCTCGACGTCTCTCTAAGTGAGGCAGAAAGTAGACTTTAGGTCCAGCCCGAAATAAAGTAGAGATTGACCGTGAGCCTTGCTAGGCATTTGGAACATGCAAAGTCACCTAGGCCTCCTGAGGGCATTTAGAGGATTATGCCATTCAGCACATGCAGAACACACTGCATCCCAACGTTTCATCGCAGAAGGCCGAATTGTGTTCCAAGGGCCTCCTTTGGCTTGTCAGAGAAGAGAGGTATATGTGCTGGGTGATCCGGTGTATAATTGAGAAGCCTGGAATAAGGCAGTATTTTCCCCCATTTGACAGGTACATACTGGCAGCCTCAAGGCTGACTGAAAGATAGTGCTGTTACCCGTCTTCTAGTCACTGCTAGGAATGCCTCAGGGAAGAAAGTGAGTTTTCTCCTATGAATCCAGGTGGTCGCCTGTGCCTTGCTAGGAGTTCACCCCACCGCTTGCCCTAGCTAAAGTGCGAAGTAAACGTGACCCCCAGGCCTCAAGGTAAGCACGAGCGTTTCCTATCAGCAAAGTTTGCTGTGCAGCCATCTCCATGAACCCTGACTCGATAGAGTGCTTTAAATCCTCTACGGCTCTCCAGAGGCCTCAGAGAGTCGCGTGTGAATACCCTTCTGCGGGTGAGCGTGGGTGCTTTGAGTCCCCTTTTGTTTTCCGAGCAACACAGCGCAGAACAGGCTGTTGGGGTCAACCCTTTCTTTGCAGAGGGAAGGGCAATGAACTGATCCTCGCTTGCATAGCTTGATTTCTACCGCTGTAAAGCAGCCCCAGGACAACATTTTTGCCAGTATTACATTCAACGTGGCTCTCCCTCTGTGGAGGCCCTCTGAACTGCACTGAAAGAATCCCTGAGCCTACAGAGCCCCCTGGCAACTCTTACCTGTCATCTCTCTATTGTGACGCAAGGTCCATGTAGGTCCAGCCTGACAGAAAGAACAGAAAAACTGGTCAGCTTGTGAGACTTTTGGACGATCCAAAGTCACCTAGGCCTGACTAAGTCATTAAGCAGGTAATGCTATGCACGGCATGCAAAAGTCCCCGCCTGCAACGAAGTGTGATCATAGAAAGGCCCCGTGTGGCCCAAAGTCTCCAGTAGACAGTCAATGAGTGCTGGTAAAGGCGCTGTGGGGTCAAGTTGGAAACTGGGGCATGTGAGAGAAGCCCGACTCTCCCCCTTTGGAAAGCAACTTCGATGCAGCTTCCAAGCTGCCTGAACACCACACCTCCAGGACACTGTTCACTCCACAGATGCCTCTGAGGAGCAGTGAGCTTTTGCAAAAGAAACCAAACGCTTGCCCTTCCTTGCTGGGAGCTCAGCCCAGAGCATACTGTAGCTAAAGTGCCAACTAAATGTGACCTCTAGTCTCGAGGTAAGGTGCACATTTTCCCTTTACCAGAGGCAGGGGTGCACCAGTTTCCAGGAAGGCTTAGTCAATGGACGGCTTTAGCTTTAGTGTGCCTCACAGCGCTCAAGCCTCTCACGGGGGCATTTCTTTCCAAGGAAGTGCACCGTGTACCAGAAGCCTTCTGAGCACAATCAAGGGATACACGGCTCTGGGACCATCCCTCACTATGCAGGTGAAAGGGCCGGCAACTAATCTGTTCTCTATGGCTAGCGTTCCACAGCTTTGAAACAGCCCCAGGAGCACGGTTCTTGGGCCGGCTTTCTTTCCATGCGGGTCTGCCACGTTGAGGACACCTAAGCTGCCCTGAAAGAAACCACCGGGGCTCCAATCCACTTTGGGGTCTCCTGCTCGACGTCTCTCTAAGTGAGGCAGAAAGTAGACTTTAGGTCCAGCCCGAAATAAAGTAGAGATTGACCGTGAGCCTTGCTAGGCATTTAGAACATGCAAAGTCACCTAGGCCTCCTGAGGGCATTTAGAGGATTATGCCATTCAGCACACGCAGAACACACTGCATCCCAACGTTTCATCGCAGAAGGCCGAATTGTGTTCCAAGGGCCTCCTTTGGCTTGTCAGAGAAGAGAGGTATATGTGCTGGGTGATCCGGTGTATAATTGAGAAGCCTGGAAAAAGGCAGTATTTTCCCCCATTTGAAAGGTAGATAGGGGCGGACTCAAGGCTGACTGAAAGACAGTGCTGTTACCCGTCTTCTAGTCACTGCTAGGAATGCCTCAGGGAAGAAAGTGAGTTTTCTCCTATGAATCCAGGTTGTCGCCTGTGCTGTGCTAGGAGTTCACCCCACCGCTTGCCCTAGCTAAAGTGCGAAGTAAACGTGACCCCCAGGCCTCAAGGTAAGCACGAGCGTTTCCTATCAGCAAAGTTTGCTGTGCAGCCATCTCCATGAACCCTGACTCGATAGAGTGCTTTAAATCCTCTACGGCTCTCCGGAGGCCTCAGAGAGACACGTATGAATTCCCTTCTGAGGGAGAGTGTGGGTGCCGTGAGTCCCCTTTTTGTTTTCCGAGCAACACAGCGCAGAACAGGCTGTTGGGGTCAACCCTTTCTATGCAGAGGGAAGGGCAATGAACTGATCCTCGCTTGCATAGCTT
This sequence comes from Mesoplodon bidens, assembly GCF_964165515.1. Lineage (NCBI taxonomy): Eukaryota > Metazoa > Chordata > Mammalia > Artiodactyla > Ziphiidae > Mesoplodon > Mesoplodon bidens. The sequence goes on from NW_027671761.1 coordinate 22,136, forward strand.
GATTTCTACCGCTGTAAAGCAGCCCCAGGACAACGTTTTAGCCAGTATTACATTCAACGTGGCTCTCCCTCTGAGGAGGCCCTCTGAACCTCACTGAAATAATCCCTGAGCCTACAGAGCCCCCTGGCAACTCTTACCTGTCATCTCTCTATTGTGACGCAAGGTCCACTGTAGGTCCAGCCTGACAGAAAGAACAGAAAAACCGGTCAACTTGTGAGACTTTTGGACGATCCAAAGTCACCTAGGCCTGACTAAGTCATTAAGCAGGTAATGCTATGCACGGCATGCAAAAGTCCCCGCCTGCAACGAAGTGTGATCATGGAAAAGCCCCGTGTGGCTGAAAGTCTCCAGTAGACAGTCAGTGAGTGATGGTAATTGCGCTGTAGGGTCAAGTTGGAAACTGGAGCATGTGAGAGAAGCCCGACTCTCCCCCTTTGGAAAGCAACTTCGATGCAGCTTCCAAGCTGCCTGAACACCACACCACCAGGACACTGTTCACTCCACAGATGCCTCTGAGGAGCAGTGAGCTTTTGCAAAAGAAACCGAACGCTTGTGCTTCCTTCCTGGGAGCTCAGCCCAGAGCATACTGTAGCTAAAGTGCCAACTAAATGTGACCTCTAGTCTCGAGGTAAGGTGCACATTTTCCCTTTACCAGAGGCAGGGGTGCACCAGTTTCCAGGAAGGCTTAGTCAATGGACGGCTTTAGCTTTAGTGTGCCTCACAGCGCTCAAGCCTCTCACGGGGGCATTTCTTTCCAAGGAAGTGCACCGTGTACCAGAAGCCTTCTGAGCACAATCAAGGGATACACGGCTGTGGGACCAACACTCACTATACAGGTGAAAGGGCCGGCAACTAATCTGTTCTCTATGGCTAGCGTTCCACAGCTTTGAAACAGCCCCAGGAGCACGGTTCTTGGGCCGGCTTTCTTTCCATGCGGGTCTGCCACGTTGAGGACACCTAAGCTGCCCTGAAAGAAACCACCGGGGCTCCAATCCACTTTGGAGTCTCCTGCTCGACGTCTCTCTAAGTGAGGCAGAAAGTAGACTTTAGGTCCAGCCCGAAATAAAGTAGAGATTGACCGTGAGCCTTGCTAGGCATTTGGAACATGCAAAGTCACCTAGGCCTCCTGAGGGCATTTAGAGGATTATGCCATTCAGCACACGCAGAATACACTGCATCCCAAAGGTTCATCGCAGAAGGCCGAATTGTGTTCCAAGGGCCTCCTCTGTCTTGTCAGAGAAGAGAGGTATATGTGCTGGGTGATCCGGTGTATAATTGAGAAGCCTGGAAAACGGCAGTATTTTCCCCCATTTGAAAGGTACATAGTGGCAGCCTTAAGGCTGACTGAAAGATAGTGCTGTTACCCGTCTTCTAGTCACTGCTAGGAATGCCTCAGGGAAGAAAGTGAGTTTTCTCCTACGAATCCAGGTTGTCGCCAGTGCCTTGCTAGGAGCTCATCCCACGGCTTACCCTAGCTAAAGTGCGAAGTAAACGTGACCCCCAGGCCTCAAGGTAAGCACGAGCGTTTCCTATCAGCAAAGTTTGCTGTGCAGCCATCTCCATGAACCCTGACTCGATAGAGTGCTTTAACTCCTCTACGGCTCTCCAGAGGCCTCAGAGAGTCGCGTATGAATTCCCTTCTGAGGGTGAGCGTGGGTGCCGTGAATCCCCTTTTGTTTTCCGAGCAACACAGCGCAGAACAGGCTGTTGGGGTCAACCCTTTCTTTGCAGAGGGACGGGCAATGAACTGATCCTCGCTTGCATAGCTTGATTTCTACCGCTGTAAAGCAGCCCCAGGACAACGTTTTTGCCAGTATTACATTCAACGTGGCTCTCCCTCTGTGGAGGCCCTCTGAACTGCACTGAAAGAATCCCTGAGCCTACAGAGCCCCCTGGCAACTCTTACCTGTCATCTCTCTATTGTGACGCAAGGTCCACTGTAGGTCCAGCCTGACAGAAAGAACAGAAAAACCGGTCAACTTGTGAGACTTTTGGACGATCCAAAGTCACCTAGGCCTGACTAAGTCATTAAGCAGGTAATGCTATGCACGGCATGCAAAAGTCCCCGCCTGCAACGAAGTGTGATCATAGAAAGGCCCCGTGTGGCCGAAAGCTCCATTAGACATTCAGAGAATGCTGGTAAAGGCGCTGTGGGGTCAAGTTGGAAAGCAACTTCGATGCAGCTTCCAAGCTGCCTGAACACCACACCTCCAGGACACTGTTCACTCCACAGATGCCTCTGAGGAGCAGTGAGCTTTTGCAAAAGAAACCAAACGCTTGCCCTTCCTTCCTGGGAGCTCAGCCCAGAGCATACTGTAGCTAAAGTGCCAACTAAATGTGACCTCTAGTCTCGAGGTAAGGTGCACATTTTCCCTTTACCAGAGGCAGGGGTGCACCAGTTTCCAGGAAGGCTTAGTCAATGGACGGCTTTAGCTTTAGTGTGCCTCACAGTGCTCAAGCCTCTCACGGGGGCATTTCTTTCCAAGGAAGTGCACCGTGTACCAGAAGCCTTCTGAGCACAATCAAGGGATACACGGCTCTGGGACCATCCCTCACTATGCAGGTGAAAGGGCCGGCAACTAATCTGTTCTCTATGGCTAGCGTTCCACAGCTTTGAAACAGCCCCAGGAGCACGGTTCTTGGGCCGGCTTTCTTTCCATGCGGGTCTGCCACGTTGAGGACACCTAAGCTGCCCTGAAAGAAACCACCGGGGCTCCAATCCACTTTGGGGTCTCCTGCTCGACGTCTCTCTAAGTGAGGCAGAAAGTAGACTTTAGGTCCAGCCCGAAATAAAGTAGAGATTGACCGTGAGCCTTGCTAGGCATTTGGAACATGCAAAGTCACCTAGGCCTCCTGAGGGCATTTAGAGGATTATGCCATTCAGCACATGCAGAACACACTGCATCCCAACGTTTCATCGCAGAAGGCCGAATTGTGTTCCAAGGGCCTCCTTTGGCTTGTCAGAGAAGAGAGGTATATGTGCTGGGTGATCCGGTGTATAATTGAGAAGCCTGGAATAAGGCAGTATTTTCCCCCATTTGAGAGGTACATACTGGCAGCCTCAAGGCTGACTGAAAGATAGTGCTGTTACCCGTCTTCTAGTCACTGCTAGGAATGCCTCAGGGAAGAAAGTGAGTTTTCTCCTATGAATCCAGGTGGTCGCCTGTGCCTTGCTAGGAGTTCACCCCACCGCTTGCCCTAGCTAAAGTGCGAAGTAAACGTGACCCCCAGGCCTCAAGGTAAGCACGAGCGTTTCCTATCAGCAAAGTTTGCTGTGCAGCCATCTCCATGAACCCTGACTCGATAGAGTGCTTTAAATCCTCTACGGCTCTCCAGAGGCCTCAGAGAGTCGCGTGTGAATACCCTTCTGCGGGTGAGCGTGGGTGCTTTGAGTCCCCTTTTGTTTTCCGAGCAACACAGCGCAGAACAGGCTGTTGGGGTCAACCCTTTCTTTGCAGAGGGAAGGGCAATGAACTGATCCTCGCTTGCATAGCTTGATTTCTACCGCTGTAAAGCAGCCCCAGGACAACATTTTTGCCAGTATTACATTCAACGTGGCTCTCCCTCTGTGGAGGCCCTCTGAACTGCACTGAAAGAATCCCTGAGCCTACAGAGCCCCCTGGCAACTCTTACCTGTCATCTCTCTATTGTGACGCAAGGTCCATGTAGGTCCAGCCTGACAGAAAGAACAGAAAAACTGGTCAGCTTGTGAGACTTTTGGACGATCCAAAGTCACCTAGGCCTGACTAAGTCATTAAGCAGGTAATGCTATGCACGGCATGCAAAAGTCCCCGCCTGCAACGAAGTGTGATCATAGAAAGGCCCCGTGTGGCCCAAAGTCTCCAGTAGACAGTCAGTGAGTGCTGGTAAAGGCGCTGTGGGGTCAAGTTGGAAACTGGGGCATGTGAGAGAAGCCCGACTCTCCCCCTTTGGAAAGCAACTTCGATGCAGCTTCCAAGCTGCCTGAACACCACACCTCCAGGACACTGTTCACTCCACAGATGCCTCTGAGGAGCAGTGAGCTTTTGCAAAAGAAACCAAACGCTTGCCCTTCCTTGCTGGGAGCTCAGCCCAGAGCATACTGTAGCTAAAGTGCCAACTAAATGTGACCTCTAGTCTCGAGGTAAGGTGCACATTTTCCCTTTACCAGAGGCAGGGGTGCACCAGTTTCCAGGAAGGCTTAGTCAATGGACGGCTTTAGCTTTAGTGTGCCTCACAGCGCTCAAGCCTCTCACGGGGGCATTTCTTTCCAAGGAAGTGCACCGTGTACCAGAAGCCTTCTGAGCACAATCAAGGGATACACGGCTCTGGGACCATCCCTCACTATGCAGGTGAAAGGGCCGGCAACTAATCTGTTCTCTATGGCTAGCGTTCCACAGCTTTGAAACAGCCCCAGGAGCACGGTTCTTGGGCCGGCTTTCTTTCCATGCGGGTCTGCCACGTTGAGGACACCTAAGCTGCCCTGAAAGAAACCACCGGGGCTCCAATCCACTTTGGGGTCTCCTGCTCGACGTCTCTCTAAGTGAGGCAGAAAGTAGACTTTAGGTCCAGCCCGAAATAAAGTAGAGATTGACCGTGAGCCTTGCTAGGCATTTAGAACATGCAAAGTCACCTAGGCCTCCTGAGGGCATTTAGAGGATTATGCCATTCAGCACACGCAGAACACACTGCATCCCAACGTTTCATCGCAGAAGGCCGAATTGTGTTCCAAGGGCCTCCTTTGGCTTGTCAGAGAAGAGAGGTATATGTGCTGGGTGATCCGGTGTATAATTGAGAAGCCTGGAAAAAGGCAGTATTTTCCCCCATTTGAAAGGTAGATAGGGGCGGACTCAAGGCTGACTGAAAGACAGTGCTGTTACCCGTCTTCTAGTCACTGCTAGGAATGCCTCAGGGAAGAAAGTGAGTTTTCTCCTATGAATCCAGGTTGTCGCCTGTGCTGTGCTAGGAGTTCACCCCACCGCTTGCCCTAGCTAAAGTGCGAAGTAAACGTGACCCCCAGGCCTCAAGGTAAGCACGAGCGTTTCCTATCAGCAAAGTTTGCTGTGCAGCCATCTCCATGAACCCTGACTCGATAGAGTGCTTTAAATCCTCTACGGCTCTCCGGAGGCCTCAGAGAGACACGTATGAATTCCCTTCTGAGGGAGAGTGTGGGTGCCGTGAGTCCCCTTTTTGTTTTCCGAGCAACACAGCGCAGAACAGGCTGTTGGGGTCAACCCTTTCTATGCAGAGGGAAGGGCAATGAACTGATCCTCGCTTGCATAGCTTGATTTCTACCGCTGTAAAGCAGCCCCAGGACAACGTTTTAGCCAGTATTACATTCAACGTGGCTCTCCCTCTGAGGAGGCCCTCTGAACCTCACTGAAATAATCCCTGAGCCTACAGAGCCCCCTGGCAACTCTTACCTGTCATCTCTCTATTGTGACGCAAGGTCCACTGTAGGTCCAGCCTGACAGAAAGAACAGAAAAACCGGTCAACTTGTGAGACTTTTGGACGATCCAAAGTCACCTAGGCCTGACTAAGTCATTAAGCAGGTAATGCTATGCACGGCATGCAAAAGTCCCCGCCTGCAACGAAGTGTGATCATGGAAAAGCCCCGTGTGGCTGAAAGTCTCCAGTAGACAGTCAGTGAGTGATGGTAATTGCGCTGTAGGGTCAAGTTGGAAACTGGAGCATGTGAGAGAAGCCCGACTCTCCCCCTTTGGAAAGCAACTTCGATGCAGCTTCCAAGCTGCCTGAACACCACACCACCAGGACACTGTTCACTCCACAGATGCCTCTGAGGAGCAGTGAGCTTTTGCAAAAGAAACCGAACGCTTGTGCTTCCTTCCTGGGAGCTCAGCCCAGAGCATACTGTAGCTAAAGTGCCAACTAAATGTGACCTCTAGTCTCGAGGTAAGGTGCACATTTTCCCTTTACCAGAGGCAGGGGTGCACCAGTTTCCAGGAAGGCTTAGTCAATGGACGGCTTTAGCTTTAGTGTGCCTCACAGCGCTCAAGCCTCTCACGGGGGCATTTCTTTCCAAGGAAGTGCACCGTGTACCAGAAGCCTTCTGAGCACAATCAAGGGATACACGGCTGTGGGACCAACACTCACTATACAGGTGAAAGGGCCGGCAACTAATCTGTTCTCTATGGCTAGCGTTCCACAGCTTTGAAACAGCCCCAGGAGCACGGTTCTTGGGCCGGCTTTCTTTCCATGCGGGTCTGCCACGTTGAGGACACCTAAGCTGCCCTGAAAGAAACCACCGGGGCTCCAATCCACTTTGGAGTCTCCTGCTCGACGTCTCTCTAAGTGAGGCAGAAAGTAGACTTTAGGTCCAGCCCGAAATAAAGTAGAGATTGACCGTGAGCCTTGCTAGGCATTTGGAACATGCAAAGTCACCTAGGCCTCCTGAGGGCATTTAGAGGATTATGCCATTCAGCACACGCAGAATACACTGCATCCCAAAGGTTCATCGCAGAAGGCCGAATTGTGTTCCAAGGGCCTCCTCTGTCTTGTCAGAGAAGAGAGGTATATGTGCTGGGTGATCCGGTGTATAATTGAGAAGCCTGGAAAACGGCAGTATTTTCCCCCATTTGAAAGGTACATAGTGGCAGCCTTAAGGCTGACTGAAAGATAGTGCTGTTACCCGTCTTCTAGTCACTGCTAGGAATGCCTCAGGGAAGAAAGTGAGTTTTCTCCTACGAATCCAGGTTGTCGCCAGTGCCTTGCTAGGAGCTCATCCCACGGCTTACCCTAGCTAAAGTGCGAAGTAAACGTGACCCCCAGGCCTCAAGGTAAGCACGAGCGTTTCCTATCAGCAAAGTTTGCTGTGCAGCCATCTCCATGAACCCTGACTCGATAGAGTGCTTTAACTCCTCTACGGCTCTCCAGAGGCCTCAGAGAGTCGCGTATGAATTCCCTTCTGAGGGTGAGCGTGGGTGCCGTGAATCCCCTTTTGTTTTCCGAGCAACACAGCGCAGAACAGGCTGTTGGGGTCAACCCTTTCTTTGCAGAGGGACGGGCAATGAACTGATCCTCGCTTGCATAGCTTGATTTCTACCGCTGTAAAGCAGCCCCAGGACAACGTTTTTGCCAGTATTACATTCAACGTGGCTCTCCCTCTGTGGAGGCCCTCTGAACTGCACTGAAAGAATCCCTGAGCCTACAGAGCCCCCTGGCAACTCTTACCTGTCATCTCTCTATTGTGACGCAAGGTCCACTGTAGGTCCAGCCTGACAGAAAGAACAGAAAAACCGGTCAACTTGTGAGACTTTTGGACGATCCAAAGTCACCTAGGCCTGACTAAGTCATTAAGCAGGTAATGCTATGCACGGCATGCAAAAGTCCCCGCCTGCAACGAAGTGTGATCATAGAAAGGCCCCGTGTGGCCGAAAGCTCCATTAGACATTCAGAGAATGCTGGTAAAGGCGCTGTGGGGTCAAGTTGGAAAGCAACTTCGATGCAGCTTCCAAGCTGCCTGAACACCACACCTCCAGGACACTGTTCACTCCACAGATGCCTCTGAGGAGCAGTGAGCTTTTGCAAAAGAAACCCAAACGCTTGCCCTTCCTTCCTGGGAGCTCAGCCCAGAGCATACTGTAGCTAAAGTGCCAACTAAATGTGACCTCTAGTCTCGAGGTAAGGTGCACATTTTCCCTTTACCAGAGGCAGGGGTGCACCAGTTTCCAGGAAGGCTTAGTCAATGGACGGCTTTAGCTTTAGTGTGCCTCACAGTGCTCAAGCCTCTCACGGGGGCATTTCTTTCCAAGGAAGTGCACCGTGTACCAGAGCCTTCTGAGCACAATCAAGGGATACACGGCTCTGGGACCATCCCTCACTATGCAGGTGAAAGGGCCGGCAACTAATCTGTTCTCTATGGCTAGCGTTCCACAGCTTTGAAACAGCCCAGAGCCACGTTCTTGGGCCGGCTTTCTTTCCATGCGGGTCTGCCACGTTGAGGACACCTAAGCTGCCCTGAAAGAAACCACCGGGGCTCCAATCCACTTTGGGGTCTCCTGCTCGACGTCTCTCTAAGTGAGGCAGAAAGTAGACTTTAGGTCCAGCCCGAAATAAAGTAGAGATTGACCGTGAGCCTTGCTAGGCATTTGGAACATGCAAAGTCACCTAGGCCTCCTGAGGGCATTTAGAGATTATGCCATTCAGCACAAGCAGAACACACTGCATCCCAACGTTTCATCGCAGAAGGCCGAATTGTGTTCCCAAGGGCCTCCTTT